>NC_056733.1:1801449074-1801466574 GCF_019279795.1 Protopterus annectens | reverse complement strand
GTATAAAAATACCTATGTATACACTTCCAGGCATAGGTCCTAAATTTTCTAGATTTTATTGCATATTTGGGAGACATGCATATATCCCCCATTGTTTCTTTGTTTATTACTTATCTAATCCTCTTTTCAACTCTTCCTAACCTCCTCTGATTGATTGTTATAGTTATCATGCAATATTTTATATGCTCTACTAATTATTCCTTTCTTAACAGCAACTTCTGTTGTAGATTCTACTAAAAACTTTACCAGTGCTGATCTTTCATTTAGGAACCCCTCTATCCCCTCTGTTTCTCTTTCCTTTCTCCATTACTGTGTGGGTTTAGTTCTTAGAAGACCTTCTTTACTTTATGAATATAATATTCTGTATGGTTATTGTTGTTGTTCTTAAAACTCTGTATCCAAAATCCCAGTCTCTCCATGTTACTTGAGCTTCCCCACTGTTTCATCATCATCTCTTTCCACTTTGATTTATAGTGTTTTGATTGTGCTATGGGTAGGAGCCTTAAATGTGTTGCTCTGAAAATACCCCCTCAGTAAACTGGTATTTTTTGTTTGTCAGTGATTGAGCTGCTTTCTGCTTTACCTGCTCCATTTTGTTTTCTGTTTTAAGAAATCTGCTTGGCCTGGTGTTTTTGCTGTGCATGAGAGATATATGCAGATTTTCTAGGCTGCACATTTCACATTTTTTCATCCCATTCACCCACCGTCCTCTTCACTGATCTGCTTTTTAAACCAGCTAATTTTAAGCTGCCCACCCCTACTGCAAATTGAGCTTAATAAGCTTCTCCCGTTCTACAGTGCTGTTGATATCTTGAATTAGTTATTTGCCTTTCCTTGTGCTTGTATGGAAACAGTGCAGTTTGCCTCTCATTGTATTTTCTACTGATTTACCTGCTCTGAATTCATTATATAGTTAGCTGCTGAATAAAGTAGTGTTTTGTTTTACACTCTAGTAAGCACTTGTTTTTATAACAGGAGGTCAGTTGATTTTACATCTAGTAAACTGGGAGGTAGCCTAGTCTATTTAGGTTGGGAAAACACTTGAGATTTCTGCATGTTGTTTTATTGGCTGGAGGGCTTGTTAATCATCTTATTTCATTTCGAGTCCCTTTATAAATTCTATGCAATTGAGTGGCTCCTGGCTCATTTATATAAAGTGAAGAACGTTTATTTAATAATCACATTTTTATAAGCTGTTTAAAGTGTACTGCTGTATCTGCATCTTTACTTCTGTTTATGGAGGCATTCTGTATATTTTGTTTGTTTGTTGTGATAGCATTTCACTCCACTGCTTTTACATTAGGAGGACTGGAATTATTATCTAGTGGCAGCAGGTGTGCACCTGGTCTGTCTGAGCTAGGAAGCACACAAAAGGTTTCTTATTATTTTTATGCAGTTCTCTTGTATACTGTGACTGTATTTAGCAGTTTAAAAAATGTACTGTCTGCTGTTGTTTTTAGTAGTTAATTTCACTGTATAGCATTGTATCTGTTAGTTGTAGGGCTGTTGTAGGTAATTTGTGTGATCATGTTGGATGGTGCAGTGGTGCAGCGGTAGCATTGTTACCTCACAGCAAGAGGTTCTCCGGTTCGATTCTTGGCTGGGGTGCCTTCTGTGTGGAGTCTGCATGTCCTCCCTGCATTCATGTGGGTTTCCTCTGGTTACCCCAGTTTCCCCCCACATTACAAAGACATGCATCTGGAGCGTTTCTCCCCAGGCATTTGTGGAAAATTGGCTTTGTTCCAAGTCGGACTTTCCTAGTTAACAAATGTTAAAAAATAAATAAATAAAATGTTACACTTGGGCTCCAAACCAGTTATTGTACATTAAGAAGGTATTTATCTGCACCCTTGTGGCAGAAGTGTGCTGATCCAGCTTGTTTGAGTTGTGGAGTGCTGGTGCAAGGTGTATTGTGCATTTTCCTGATTAATATTTAAGTGAAAACTTGTTTCTCTTGCCTCATATTTAAGCCTCACATAATACTCACTATCATGGGAGACCACTGCACCCTCCCCCACTGTGGTATCATCCTTGATAAGATCGAACCATAAATTAGCCTCATTCGATGTAATTATAAGACCAGATACCCCATCAAGCTCAAAAATGCTTAAGAATTTTTCAGTGACAAATTACCTCCTACTAAGCAATGTTATATGAAATCCCAAAGTCCCCTCAAATGCAGATAACATGGGCTCCTTTGCAGAGGTTTACAGCAATCGCTTGTATAACCACTTAAGCAGTTGTATAGAATTTGCTTTACCTGATGGAATCAAAGCCAGCCACCCTGCTGAACCCCTAGTATATACAGGCTGTAGAACAAGAGAAAGAAACTAATGTCCAAGAACAAGAGGGAACTGGTGCAGCAGAGGAAGAAACCCCTCTCTAGCTTAAACAAACAAATTAGAGATCTTAAGTCCTCCAAAGCTAATAATGAAGCAAAAAGCAGAGGAAGAAATCAATCTCTAGCTTAAACAAACAAATAAGAGATATTGTCAAGTCCTGCAAAGCTAATTCTGAAGCAAAAACAGCCTCCCTAGCTAAGGATAATCACACAGAATTTTTTAACTACATCCAAAATCTAAAAGGGGATACCCAGCTATGTGCTGAACTGGTTGTGGATGGCACCACCCATACTCAACCAGAGGTAATAGCCAACCTGCTATTTGACAACCTACCAGACTCTTCCAGCAGAACACAGATAAAATGAACAGATTGGAAGCAACATAGTTAAATAACCAAGTATAGTTCAATTTCTAAGCGCTTTCGACTTTAATAAAGACATCATCAGAGACATACCGCTCAACTGTACAGATTTTCACAGAATGTCCAGATTTTTCCCTTATGTTTTTGTTCAGTTTTTCATAAAATTGTTGTTTTATCATAAATCATTAAAGATTAAACTTAGAAAATGACTGACATTTGATTTTCGGACTTGATATCCTTCAGAAAATTCATGCTAATGCAAAACCTGTTATTCTATCAACTTTCTAAGTTTGTAAGAGCAATATTTAAAAACTGTCCCTATTTCAGGCCTTTGTCCCACTTTTATTTAAAACTTTGTCCAGATTTCTTGCTCTAAGAGGTTGAGAGGTATGATCAGAGATAAAACCATAAGTAAAATAAAACAGGAAGCAAATCTGTTGAAATCTACCTCTCAATAATTATTTAACCAATATGTAACAGCGTTTAAAATCACAGTGCAACAGTCCATATACACAAACAAAAAAAAACAAATACATATAAAACAGACATAAAAAAACAGACATAAAACTAAATACTGTGCTACTTGAGTGTAAAAATACATAAATACTTATTTTAATGTAGCAGCTCTTGCTTTTAAAATGCAGTTAAGAGGTAACCATATCATTTAATCTGGGTTTAATAGTTGCATTTAACAGGATCTGCCAGTTTAATTCTTTCTGTATCAATAATAGTTCACTATCTCCCTCTCTGTCCAACATACAAACCCTTTCAGTAATGAAAAAAAGAAATCTCCTGAAATCTGGACAGTACATAGTATATGTTTAAAAAGAGCATTTGTAGATTTGGATTTTTTATGTCAAAAATTCTCTTAAGATTTCTAGTAGTTGCATCTGTATAGCATGCAGAGCAAACTACTAGGAAAGCTTAGGGAATAGAATTATGAACAGGTTTATGACAAAAACATCCAAATCTACAAATACTCTTTTTAAACATACTATGTACTGTCCAGATTTCAGGAGATTTCTTTTTTGTCATTGTTGGCAGGGTTGATCTGTTGGACAGAGGGGGAGATAGTGAACTATGAGGAAATACTTAAAGCCCTGTCACTGTATTCTGTCTCCTACAGTTTGCTAAGGGGTGACCTGTGCCTGGCTTGAAGGCAGTCTCTGAACTGCTCCTGATGGAAATGCTACACATTTATAAATCAAACTGCAGGAGGGTCACTCGCTCCAAGAACGTTAACCTAGCCTCTGACATGAACAGGTCATGCTGGAGAGAGTGATACATCTCCCAGAGACTGCCTCTACTCTGGAACAAGCTTCCAATTCATGTTAAACAGATCCCCTCCCTGACCCTCTTCAAACACAATGTAGATTAATGGATAGTTGGCCACAAATTCTCTCCTGGGGTGGTGCCTGTGTCCCTTCTGTACAGAGGAAGTTGGTATTAACTTTGATAGATCCTTACCTCTTCACTCATGTAACCACTGACAATTGGGGCAACTTGGGATAAATATGGCTAGGCTTGTAAGGGCTTTAGGGCTGGTAGCCTAGTAACCTTCTATGAACAAATGAACCTAGATATTGCTAAACCATTTGATACAATACCCCACTCGGGCATTGTCAACAAATGTACAGGACTAGGTATAAACCCCTTTATAACATGCTGGATAGCTGTCTGGCTCACTGACAAGATCCAGTAGGGTAATTATTAAGGTCATCTCCACAAAGAGGCCAGTCCCCAGTGGAGTCCCCCCAGAACTCTGTGTTAGGCCCATTCCTCTTTGGCATCTACTTCTCGGATGTCAAAGCCAATGTCAATGGCCTCAGGCTGAGCAAGTCTGCAGATGACTGCAAACTGGGAGAAGTCATTAATTTCCCTGATGATGAGAACAGCCTTCAAGAAGGTCTAACACAGATAAACACTTAGTATACTCAATACCAAGAAATGCATTAGAGTACATTTTTGGAAGACAGTCACCCCAGGTAACTACATTAAACACCCTTAAAAGTTGATCCACTAGTCAGGGATTTGGGAACTCATGTAGGTAGTAATCTAGCCTTTAACCAGCATTTGTCCATGGTAGTAAGAAAATCCTTCTATGTTGCTCAACTTATAAGCAAGGGCACAGCATCTAGGTCCAGAGAGGTCATCTTACCACTGTACGTGGGCCTCATCAAACTCATTTTGGATTATAATGTCCCCTTCGGGTTGTACCTGACCAGATACATGCAGCAAATGGAATATTTCAAAAGGTTCCTTATAAAAAGAATGTCCTACACTGATCATCTCAAAGCCCTTTCTCTTTATTCGGTATCATACAGACATCTGAAAGGTGATCTTTGTTTGGCACACCAAGGCATCACTGGACCATGTTTTGATGAACCTTTTGCACTACCAGATGAAAAGACCTAAATTTTGCTTACAACATAAACAGGGGGTGTTAGTGAGACAGATATGTTTCACAGAGAATTTCCAGTCTCCCCATCCATGTGTTGCAAACTTCCTTCCTATCCCTGTTTAAGTGCAAGTTGGGGACTAATAGATAGGTATTCAGAAATCCACCCCGGTCTGGTGCCTATGTCTCTGATGGATAAAGGCAATCAGTGAATCACCCCTATATAAATCACATTTGTGGGTAAAATTTTGGTTGCACAGCTAGGCTTGTAAGGGCCCCAATGGTCATTAGTCTAGTATACACCTATGAACATCTATCAGTACATATCAAATACAACTTTTAAATTCTTTTTATGAAACCCATTACTCCTACTACTATTGGAACTGTATGGTATCCTTCTTCCACATTGCCCTCACTTCTGCCTGCAAATCCTGGTATTTTATGACTTTGTGTCTCTCTTGTACGTAAGTCACTGCAATCACTGGGTATAGCAATTTCAATGATCAATGCTACTTTTCTCTTGTTTTCATGGACTACTATATCTGGTTTTCTCGCATCTATTTTTTGAACTGTTGGTAATGAGTGATCCCATGTGGTAGAAACTTCATCATTCTCTATAATGCTTTGTGGCTCATGTTTCCAATGCTTCTCAGCTACTTCAGTATTGTAATATTTGCACAATCCCCAATTCAACAGTTTTGCCACATTATTATGTCTTTCGGTATACAGGTCCTCACCCAGCAGCAAGGTGTGCAACTGTTTCCACCAATATTGAGAAATACTAAAAGTCACAATGGAGATGAAAGCATAATACATCATATGTTCGTAAACAAAATAGGTATATATAAAATAATTGTAGTTTTAGAAAAAATGATATTCCATATATTTTGCAAATGTTCCATCAAAATCTGAATTACTTACAGTTCTATATCAGAAATAGAGTTGCTGTTAATGCAGGTGTTTCAAATTAATGAAAATTCTTGAGACTTAAATGCCACACACACACACACACACACACACACACACACACACACACACACACACACACACACACATGCACGCACACACAGGCACGCACACACAGGCATGCACACACAGGCACGCACGCACAGGCACGCACGCACACACAGGCACGCACACACACATACACAGGCATGCACACACACACACACACACACACACACAGGCACACACACGCGCACACACACACACACACACACACACACACACACAGGCACACACACACACGCACACAGGCACACACACACACAGTTAGATAGATAGATATATTCACATACACAAAAAAAGAAAGAAAGAACATCAAAATGAAGTTCATTGTAAAATCTTAAAGCAGAACACAGCTTCCCTTCATAAGAAAAGCACAAAAGTCAAAGCCAGCACAATGTAGATATTGATTTTGCCTAGCTAATCAGATGCACATTTGTCATGAAATAGTTTATCAATGTTATGCATATGCTGTTGACATTTCCATGCAAAACTGCTTAATTTTGTAGGGACATGTCACTTAAAATGAGAAGTAGGCCTTAAAATTGTCATAGCTTCTTTTACAAAATGTCTTTTTCCTTTCATTCCAAACTATTTATGAACAGTAATTTAACTAAGTGGCATCAGATGAAGGATTTCCATCTCAGACAGCAGTTTGGAAGTGAAATGCTATTAAAAGTAATGAAAGCACACACTGAGATGAATGAAACCTTGTTTGGGAAAAAAAATAAAAGGCAGGAGAAAGAAGATCACTGTAACCAACTGTAGTGAATTAATTTCCATTAATCTTTTAGCCTTTCTTTCAAATGTGGCCAAAATAATTCAAATAACCAGAATGCTGAATAGAAGAGCTGTTTTACTTCTCTGTTAAATAAGAAATTAACTAGTTTAGCATACATTATTCTATATTTTAACCACAAAGTATATCATGCAATGTCAAGTAAAATAAGAAATGTATTGTTATTTGAGAAATGTATACTAACTAATAAATGATGAACTGTTCAGATAGAAGAGTATGCAGAGGACATGTGAGTACAAACAGCTACATGCAACAGGAGTGCTAAATCCTAGGTATTCTTAATTGATCCGGTAAGAAAAAAGCCAAAGGGCTGATGAAAACCAAAAGACGTGTCATAAAAAGCAGGTTAACAAATAATGAACTGACTAATATTACTATGCAGGTTTTTTTCTACCTCTGGAGTACCCACACTTTTATATCATGAATGAAATTTGCAGATCCATAGTAAGGGATCCGTAAGCTATGTAGATAAAGAAATTTCCTTTAATCAGCACATATCCATTATTGTAAGTCTTTTTTTATACAAAGCTTATATGTAAAGGCAAGGTGTCCATGTTCATGAATGTAATCATTTCACTGTACGTGGTTTTCAGTTAGGCTGATCATTGAAAATAATACACGTTTCACTATGTACTTGTTCAAATACTTGGCACAATTTTCACTAAAATGTAAGAGCTTACATCGCCTCACAGTAAGACGCTGTCCGGTTTGATTCTCAGCTAGAGCATCTTCTTCGTGGAGACATGCATGAATGGGCGTACCTTTGTTGAAGGTTTTGCGTCAGGGCTGGTAACTCAGCACGTAAAAATCAACTACCAATCATTAGCGGACCGGAGTTCTGCTGTGGTGACCCCTAACCGGGAAAAGCCGAAAGACACAAACAAACATCATAAAAAACCTATGCAGACCATCTCAAAGCTCTGTCCCTCAGTATCGTATATGCTACTAAGAGTAAGCCCCCCTCTTCTAAGTATCGTATATGCTACTAATAGTAAGCCCTGCCTCACTTACAGAGCCTCAACAGACCCTATCCTGTAAGACCATATTGTATATTGGCAAGTCCTATGGTAGTGTAAACATTTCATCAAGGGATCTCAATGTCGTTTACAACATAAACAAGACATGCTGGATGGACAGATATATATTACAAAGAATGCCACTCCTATGAAACTAACTTCTACTGCACTATTAAAATGAAATGTGGATGGGAAGCCACAGATTCACTTTCAGCTTAGCAGCCATGTCCCCTGTGAAAAGGGGCAAACAGTAAATATGCCAACATATCATTGTTGTGCCTATGTCTGAGTTATTCATATAGAAAACATAAGGCCTAAATAAACTACCATGGGAATGTAAGGTTAGTCTTAAGATTTTCACAGATCAGTAGCCTATCAGGCACCTTTGAACCGATAACAGTCCAAGCAAGATACTTTCATAGATATAGGACAGTGGAATAGAGCAGGAAAATACACAAGCCATTGTAACCTGTGCCAGACTTATCCTGGAGTATCTTTTGCTAAAAAGTAGATGCATAGGGCTGAGACTGACAGACAATGATGAATGGATGGGCAGGTTATGTGTTGTCAAGTACAGAGTGAGAAAAGAATAGAATGTAAAATTACCAACAAAACTGAAGAGACGACAAGGAAAAGAGGCAACTGATAGCCAGGAAAATGTGCAACTGGTACCACAAAATGCTTACTGTGCAGTTTGCTTATTGAGGAGCAGAGATAGAAGCTAAAATGTAAAATACACATAAAATACAGAGAGCTGATGTAATTTAATGGTTTTTAAACCATAGTCTAGGCCTTAGATTAGCCAATCTGCAAGCATTTTTGGGAGAGTGGAGGTAGTAATAAATCTGTATGCCAAGAGCAACCTTTGGTAAACATTTTCAGAGTATGCAAAGTCCTGAATCACATATAACTACAAGCCTGCAAATGGACAAGACACATGCATGTAGTAAGAAGAGGTTAACAATGAACTTTAGGTCATATAACTATCATGCAGATTCTTAACTACAAATGCTGAATTGTATACAAGCTAAATGTTATACATGAGCATGTGGAAATAAAAGGGGAGAGAGGTGATATACATACAACCTCAAGATGGCTAACACCACAAAATCATCTGCAAACTTCAAGGAGCCCTGATATTTTGAACTGCATTAGTAAATAATTCAAACAAGGAAGTAGATGTCATTTCAAATGTCAATATTACTAGACAGACAATAAGTAAATTTCTTTACTAATACAAGAGTTCATGAGGGCTAAAGCACATTGCAACTCTATGATAAAGTGTGGTTAATGTAGGAAGTCACATGACAAGAAAATGGTGCGGGTAGAGTTAGAGATTTATTTTATTACACAACAATAAATGAAGGCTGCTGTTAGTAGAGGGAATGCACCTATGGCCAGCTTATTGAGCACAGTTTGACTCATTATGCATTTGAACATTTGTATTTGTCAGTGGCGGCTGTAGTTTCAAAACAAAAAGATGGGACAACAAGAAGTGACTGGGATGGACTAACTAGAATGGGATGTAGCCATGTTATTATGGGGGGGGCCAGCATTGACCATGGTTATAATTTTACATAAATAAGTGGACATATAGCACATGCTGTATAATTTTCCACTTCAGAATACTTAGGAGATTATTTGAGAAAAGGAGTTCATTTCCCTTGGAAATCCTTCTATAGTCTCTTCATACAATATGTAATCTTAGTGCCGCCGTGGTGGTGCTGCAATAGCATTGTCACCTCACAGTAAGATGCTGTCCAGTTCGATTCTCAGCTAGAGCGTCGTCTGCGTGGAGAAATGCGTGAATGGGCATACCTTTGTTGAAGGTTGTGCGTCAGGGCTGGTAACTCGGCACATAAAAATCAACTACCAATCATTAGCTGACCGGAGTTCCACTGTGGCGACCCCTAACCGGGAAAAGCCGAAAGACACAAACAAAGTCCTTGCTACCTATATTTTGTTTGCTGCATATCCCCAGATTTCTCAGCATGAATAATGAATTCAACATTCTCCTCATTTCAGTTCTTGCATAATGCATTTTCTACAGAATGCATTCAATATCTTCATTATCCTATCGAAAAAGTACATTAAATGAATAAAAAATTGCATGAGTGAAAATGTCCGATACATAACTTGATCGTCGTAAATATTAACATTATTGTATTTTTCTAATAAAATCTACTTTCCCGTCTACATGTAAAGATGAGCAAAGAGGACAAACTAGACCATTATTTAAGTACCACAGAAGTGATTGTTAGGTATCCATAGCAGTAGCTTCACCTGTATCATGAAGCATGGCAGCATCTTTGTGTGCCTGAACATCCTTTGTGGCTCACAAAGACATCTGTCTTATAATGCAGACTGAATTTAAAAACACATATTGCTTACACAACAGTCAAAAATGAAATACCTCTGTGAAAAAGTGTCATATGTGTCATAGCTCTTAGAATGGTATAAAGTACAGGAGTTATTTCAAAGTTCTATAACATAATTATTTGAGCTGCCTTTAACCAGATTTACAGTCATCAGATAGAACAAATCTAATTTCATGAAAAGGTGTTATAAATACTTGCATTAACAGAATAATCCGCAGTTTCTGACAACAGCAACAGGAAAAGGTTATTGGTTTGCTGCTAAAGGCAGCTAGTTTTATACCTTAACCCAGGGCTTGAGCATATCTGTGTCAACCTACATGTTGTAATCTGTGCAAGCTGCTTAATGTACAGTAGTCTTGAAACTCCCCTTAAAGGGGAGGGACTTGTGCTAATTAACAAATTAATACAAACAGGCAGGCTGGCAATGGCACCATTGAATAGAACCCGTTCAGAGAGGCTACACCAGATGAGCAGAATATGATTTAGTACATGAAAAGTATTTACTAAAATCAAGTAGTTACCACCTATGCAATTGTATCATTTGAGTCCATCCTAAGCTAGCCTTCTTGGACTTTTAATTTTCAGGCAACTTCATGCACCAGTTACTTGATATATCCTGAACCAGTGAGAAACTGCTGCTTGCTGCTTCACCTAGCAGTGCAACCCATTGCAGAAGGTGTAGTAAGGCACTATTGCCTTATTTTATTTGCAGGGCATGCTAAAATACTGGTTTACCCCTCATATTCATGTAAATCTGACTTGTATATGTATGCTGTTGCATACTACACCTGCTGTTTTATTCTCTGTCCACATTACATCTCCTATATCTATGCTTCACGTCTCTGTATCCGTGCTATCAATTTTCCAGTATTGTACACTCAAGCCTTTGTTTTCTGTTGTAATTATACCTATAATACTGAAAAGTGTAATTTGACATCAGAGTATATAATTTATATTTGTTATATGTGCAGATGAAAACAGATGTTGTGACATTCAAAAATAAAGAAATGTTGTGAAAACTAGGCCAGCATTAGTAAAACTGTCTAAATAGTTAATACTAGTTACATATTCCAGCAAGATGAAATAGTGGCCACTGTAAGAATGGAGTAAAAAAGATGTTTATATATGCCCTGGATATATGTTTTGTTCCCAAACAATGGAGTGGAAAAAAGAAACACTTACGCATCCAAGAAGCCAATTATTATAGAACTAGAAAAAACATGCACTACTGTGAATACCAGATGAATAAACAGTAAAAGTCGTTTAATTCCTCTGAGAGAAATGTTAAAATTATGTTCATAAAACCTAAAACAAAGTGTATGAATAACTTGTAGAATTATAGACCAGCAAAGCTATAGAACATGGAGTCTGGATGCCTCCGCAAAGGCATTTATGACGATAATCCAGAAAAGGTCAACAAAGACAATATGAAGACGGTGAAGAATGATTTGAAGCAGACTAAATTTAAAAACCAAATTCTGAAAACAAAATACATAATGGAAAAAATGTGAACAACTTTACAAAGAGAAGAAAATAAATAAGTAAATAGTTTTACTGCTAAATAAACTATCAGTTGCACAGTCAAGCAAAATAAAAATAACAGCAATGTGCACAAAAGCCAGTGGCTTTGTTTCATTTAATGAGTTATTTTGGATGTTTTCCTGTTGGATTTACCATCTAATGCAATTTCTCTGGTGTTTTTCCAAGAGTAAAGAGGATACATATAAATGCTGCCACAGATAAGTAAATGCAAAGAAAAAGCTGCACTGGATGAGAATTTTCCCAGCAGATAATTTGTCATTCAGAGGATGTGAATGCCAACAACAAATGATCACAAGTATTTTGGTTTAACAGTTAGTACTCTTGTTATTTGAAAAGAAGAGCATCTGAACATTTACTTGTCTGTCACAAAATCTGGCACCTTGCCTTAGCTCCGGAGATTAGTAACAACCAATCACTGTTGCTGTTTAATTTTGGTATCTGTCTGTCATCTTAACAAAATGTCTATTCATTTCATTTTCATTGTCACTGTACCGCACTGCCTACATCATGTCCTTAAACTCTGAGAATGCCAACCTTAATTTTGCTTTGATCACTAATCTACCTAGAAAAATGTTCTTGTCTGCTAACAGATATTATTTTTATTTTCAATATTTGGACTTTTGCTGCACTGTTTGCCTTTCCTTGGTTCTTTCTGCTTTATATGGGACTAATTTTTGTTCTACTTCCTCTTATATTTATATACTTCCTGACAGCTTTCTATCTCATATATTTTATTAGTGCATATATGAATTATGATGTCTGTGTCATTTAGCTGTCCTAATTTGCTTTACAGGATGCTTCTTGCTTTTGTTGTCTCATTTTTGATTTCTTATTTTACCTCTTTCAGGTGTATTAGACTGCTTCAGAGTGCTTTTCTGAGATACTCCCAGTTTACAAAGTTAGTTTGCCAAGGGCTCTACATCCTATTTTAGTATGGAAATTTTCTGTGCTTATGTTTAATATAAACCACATTATTAAGCATTTTGCCTTTCAGTGCTTTTATTTCTGATACTTTGTACATCTCTGCTTGAGCTTGCCAAATTTAATTTTCTCCTGTTAATGGGTCTGCTGATATACTCTCTCAGGTATACTCCAGCATATGTCATAAATATAATTTTGATTGTTGCTGCAATAGAATTATCTATTCTTATTAGTATTATCATGTTTCAGTGTAAGTGTTCCTTTATTGATTGAAATTTGTCACTTTCTGTACCCTTAAAATGGTAGTTTGTAAATACTCCCTCAGAAAACAATAGCCCCATTTTATGTTTTCACAGTGACTCATCTGTACACATTTTTATGTTCACATCTCAAACATTTTGCCTAGGTATAGTGTTTCTGTGTTGCATAATGCCCATTCATTAACTTTCTATCAGTACTCTCACTTCAGGGGGAATCATATAAACACTGCGAACACCGAAGATCAATATTGTTCATTTTGTACTCGTGTCTTTTCCATCTCATCTTAAATTGCATGTCGTATTTTCTATTTTCTAGGCTTGTTTTTATCTCTTCCTATTGCATTTATCTAAAATGAGTTGTTATGTTTATCAAACTCTTGTGAACAGAATTAAATCAAGCAACAGCAATCTCCATTTATTCATTGATCAATAGTAAAACTCATAGAGAACAGCATAAACCAATCATTTATTATTGCAGAATGCATGGATTTGTACAGAAAAAATTTGGTACAAAATTATGTTTAGCTTGGCCACCAATTCATCTGGTACAGCTCTACATTTAAAAGCACAGTTTTGGCATAAAGTGAAGCATCGTATTAATTGCATTTATATTTTTATCAACAACTAATTACTTGTATTTATATTTTTATCAAGTATTGACGGTCTCTGTTCAAAAACTATGAACACTGTCAAACATCCCCACTAATGAAGTCCAACTACTTAGCCTGTCTACTGTAACAGCTGTTTTGAAACTGAAGTTTGCAGACTGTATTTTGCAAATTTAATCTCTGTACCCGCGGTGGTAGTGCTGTGGTAGCATTGTCGCCTCACAGTAAGACGCTGTCCGGTTCGATTCTCAGCTAGAGCGTCTTCTGCTTGGAGACATGCGTGAATGGGTGTACCTTCGTTGAAGGTTGTGCATCAGGCCTGGCAAGCCGGTACATAAAAATTAACTGCCAATCATGAGCAAACCGGAGTTCCCTAACCGGGAAAAAGCCGAAAGACACAAACAATCTCCAGTTTAAGGGGTGGTAGTGTTCAAGATTCTATAGTCTTCATTTTTCTGAAAAGTTATCTTTCACCTGTTAAGTCCTAAAATTTGCCTAAAGGCAACAAACACTTCTGAAATCCATAAACCCAATGTATTACTGATAATTTACTAATATCTTTTAAAATACCTCCTTGACCAGCATGATGTAAAATAGTCAAACGGTAGCAAATGGAAAAAGACATTTTAATTTACTTTCTAGCAGAGTCCAAATCTGATGTTTTCTGTCTGCATAAAAAGGAAAACTGTTCTTCCTTTAAATCTTTTAAAAGTTACTTTGCTGGCATGTAATTGTATGCATGTGTGCTTCTCTTTAAACGTGAAAACTGTTTATTTGTTTTCATACTTCATAATTAACACTACAGCTATCTGGGGAGTCTTCATTTGCTGGTTGTTGAAGTAATGTTCCTGAGAATTCCTCTAACATATGAGAACACCATGTTCAGTCAGTTTGGGAAATTCACCATATGCTGCAATCTGAGTAATTGCTGGCAGGAAAAAAAAGGTTCAGGAAATGTTCACATACATTTTTATTGTGTACGGTTTGAAAAAATGTAATTGCCTTTGTTGGGTTATACTACTTAGTATGAGAATATGGAATTCCGGATATGAAAATCTGAATTCCTTGAAATGACTGTTACACGTGTGTGTGTGTGTGTGTGTGTGTGTGTGTGTGTGTGTGTGTGTCTACATTAGGATATGCATGTGTTCTAAAACAATTCATTTTTAATGTTTTGTCCATGCTTTTTGAGCTTTTAATCTACTTTTCTTTACAAAAAAACATCATAATCTGATGTAATATTACAATGCCTGACATGCAGTGCTTGGCATGCAACATATTTAGCATTCTCTTGTAACTACTACTGATGCTGCATGACCATACATTCTTCAGACGATGTAAGATACATTACATTGTGATTAGCTACTTTGGGAATGTATGCTGCTTCTGGAAATATAAATTAATAGATAAGTATTTAGGCTGAATGATAGATGGAGATTACAGGCAAAACGTTTGAGGTGTAAAAAAAAAAAAACAGCAGACCATCTTAGAAAGAATACACGTCTCCCTAAGATAAGAATGACAGTAAGAAATGCAAAAGGTATACAAATGGGTTACTGTGAATTCAGGAAATGGGAATACTGTTTTTGGAGGGTGCATTTAGAGATATGGCCTTCAGTTTTAATTCAGTGAAAAGAGATAAACAGCAACTTTAGTCACTTATATTGAAAGTAAATTAATATATGATGAAGAGCTATTCCTAATCCTACTATGATGTGAAACAGAGTAAAAAAAACAAGTTCCTTTAAAACACACTTGGCAAAGTATTTTAGTTTTTCACAAGGCATGTGCTTAAATTAAAGCAAAACAGCACATATGATTGTTCTGGTACTTTTTCATGATCCTGCAGGTCTTGTGGATACAGGAGATCTTTGGGGAAAGTTAGAGATCTTTCTGTCAGCAGCAATACAAACTGCAGCAAATGTGTATTGCTCCAAAATGTAAAGATAATCTATAGCATGTGACATTAGAAAAAATATATCCTTAAAGTGAATGGAAACAAAGGTCTGTTGCATTTAATATATTACTGTGTATAGAATGCATGTGTCTCATTGCTTCAGTTGCAAAAATCTGATGGTATGACATAACATGGGAGTAAATGTGGAATATTATTCAACTGTTGATGAAGAATATTTACTTCTAAAGTATATTCTTGTAATTTTAATTTAAAGACATTAGGTAATTTCTGCATTAAGTCCCCTTAAAGCAAACATAGTTGTGTTAGCAATTTCTTTATATCATCTGCCTTCCCCCAGAAGTATATATATATATATATATATATATATATATATATATATATAGTTTTTACACTAATGAAACTGATAATATAAAAATAAATAAAAAATAAGGTTTGTATAAAGAGAGTATTCTGAAACTATTTTGATAAATGAATCTGTAACTTAAATAATTAAAAAAATCATGACTGTAAAATAAAAAAAACAGTCTATTCTTAGAAGAGATGTCATTTATTAGTCTATGACTGAAATATGACTGAAATACAGAGTTATAAAGTGGCTTTTGGAAAAATCCCAAACTCCATATAGTTGTGAAAGATAAAAGTCAACAACATAAGTAAGTAAATACGCAGGTAAGTAAATAATTAAAATAGTTGAATTCTTCCAACATTTGAGGCTTGGCTGTTTTTTTAGCTGTCAGACAGGAACATGCATTGACCATTTGTGGGTTAACTACTGAGGAAGCCACTGTTTCCATGACTACAAACTGAAGACTGAAGACCAAAAAGTGAGGAGAGATGCTGCTTAACAACAGAAGCTATAAATGAAAATGCTGGATGCACTGCATGAGAGCTGCATGTATCATCAGCTACAAGGATGTGAATACTAATGGCAAAGTATTTCTAGATTAAGACAAATAAATGAAGGGGAAATGAACAATATTTTTTAGTTATCAATGCAGTTGAAATGCTTCTTATCCATTTCAGGAACATTGCTGTATTTTGAAATATTACTCTTGAGTATAGCTGTACAACAGAAACACTGATACTAAAGTAAACTTACAGCTAAATGACTTTTGCTAATGCTGTGTGAATAAATATTATAGCAAACTGTGTATATGCCATTTTTAACATGCTAAACACATTTTATTATCATTACACACTGAACATACATTCAGTTTTATGCAGTCACGTTCAGTTTGTATACTGTCTCCATGATCCACCACAATTCAATGACTTTACAAGTCAGGTAAGGAAAGAAGATTGCCAGACATTACTTCTGCATCACATGTACCTATGTACAATCAGACCTACTGTATGTCTTTGGGATGTGGGAGAAAACCAGAATACACAGAGGAAAAACACCATACAGTGATAAGGCATGTAGATGCCACATATCCAAAACAGGCAAACCACATATACCCTTACATTGAAATGAAATGGTATATAGTGCTTTTTTCTTTTTAATATCCAAAACACACAGTGACTGCAAGAAAAAAAATATCTGTGAAAGGCCTGCTTCTTCATTATTTATTAAATAAAAGGAATACAACCCTTTCATATAGCCCTTGCTTATGTTAGAATAGTTACAAAGATGCTTTCCCCCTTTCATGCCTGCCTCTTTTTTAAAGCTCCTGGAAAGAGAATTCACTTTCTATTTCTACCAGTCACTCCCCAGGCATTATAAATGTGAAAAAAATGCAACCTCACTTAAACATCTGTTATCACTGAAATAAAGAAAGGTCCCCTTCAAAAAACACTAAGTTAAAATTATCCCACCAACTATGTTATACCTGCCTTCTATTAACAAACAGAATGATATTTCATCTCACTTCCTACCCAGCTATAAGTATAATTGTGTACCACTACCTCCCAAATCATCACCTTCGATCTTCTGACAAAACATTTGTGTGACA
>NC_056733.1:1801429074-1801446574 GCF_019279795.1 Protopterus annectens | reverse complement strand
CACATGGCTAATTAGCATGTGCCTTTCTCCCAACTGCCTCTTTAGCAAACAGCATGGTGTTTCCTAGTTAGGTTTAGTTCAAGGGCTAGCTAAATAAGATAATAGTCTACACCTCATGGTCATCTTTTTGAATTCTCCCCATAGTTTCAAAGAATGGCTATGTTGAAACCATAGTTCTTGACATCTGTTTCATCTCCATACTTTTTCTAAAGCACCTGGAAAAAGAATTCCCTTAGTCTCTTTCTACTGACCACTGAATTGTGCATTGTAGATGAGAAGCACGTTACATCTCCTAAACATCCTTTACTACGGAAGTAGAGAAAGGAGAAAACAAGTCACATTGTAGATGAAATAATTATTTTAAAACTGGAAATAATAAAAGTATTGAAAAAAACATATCTCTATATCGCTACCTCTTTCTGTACACAAAAACACACACACACAAAAGCAGTCACACATAACTGTTTACAGCCTACTCTTTCAAACACACATTTCATCAACAGAATTTGCTAGTCTATTTGTATTGAAATCCCTGCTTATAAGTTGCAAGAGATTTCAAATGTAAGAACATTTCACATTTCCTTTGGTGTGAGGGATGCATTTGCTGTTCTGCTAAAAATGTTTTATAATGGCAAAACTTTCAGATATGCAAAAAGTTTCAGCATTAGATGTGGGAATGTGTCCATGTGTGTGAGATAGCTTGTATCTTAGTGCTAGAAAAGGAGAAAGGTATTTATTTAGTGGTGTGTGTGTGTATGTGTGTGTGTGTGTGTGTGTGTGTGTGTGTGTGTGTGTGTGTGTGTGTGTGTGTGCATGTGCGTGTGATGGTCTGCATGTAAAGTATAGGCATGAGATGTGCAGTGGCACTGCTAGGAAAAGGGGTTTAATAAAATAGTCTGTAAGGCTGGGGTTACGTGCATCACCAGGGTTATGGTTTGGGTCAGCACACATCCTAAACCTGCTGCTGTCCCATTACCCCACGTCTACACATTATTTAACAAAAACCCTTTTGCTAACAGTAATGGTCTTCACACAGATTGTCTGAAGCTAAAAGTTTTTTTTTTTTTTTTTTTTTGTAGTTTACTTGCAATTGGTTTAGTTTTGGTGTTTTGTTAGTTGAAAGCCAGTGTCAGTGTGCACATCTTAAGACATGGCATATCAAGTGACATCATATAAAATTGTCATTATATACATATTGTATTTTAAACAGTAGTCAGCTACCTTATGACTCCCCAAAAGTATGTATACATATATATATATATATATATATATATATATATATATATATATATATATATAGGAAGTATGTATACATATATATATATATATATATATATATATATATATATATATATATATAGGTTCATAGGTAAGTACTAGGCTATCTGCCCAAGGGCATTTATAAGCCTAGCCAGAATGTGCTGGCTTTCGCCACCCCCTTAGATTAGTTCCCTGTGCCTCTGTCCAGCAGAGCCATTAGTTCCCTGTGCCACTGTCCAGCAGAGCCACTGCAGTGATCCCAGGGGTAAATTTTCTGTTTCCCATCCAACCATTGAGGTTTCTCTTGAAGAGTGTTATTGAAGGGGTCTGCCTGATGTATATTGGAATCCTGTTCCAAAGCATGGGGAGTCTCTGGGACAGGAATCTATCTCTCCAGCATGTCCTATTTATCATTGTGGTGAGGTTTATATATCTAGAGCGTGTGGCTCTTGGGGATTTTTTTTTTTTTTAGGTGGAGCATGTCCATCAATTTTGGGTTGGACATGGCCTTGTATATCAGGCAGATATCACCTCTGAATAAGCGCTATGCAATTAAGTACAGCTGGAGTTTCTTGAGTCAGGATGCATAGGGCATCTGTTTGAGGCCAGTAATCCTCTTGATGAGGTACTTTTGTGGTCTTTCCAGCTGTTGCAGGTGTCTTGTAAGGTACATCCCAAATGGAGCATTGTATTCTATGATGGGTCTAATGAGTGATGAGTAGAGAGGCACAATAACCTCTTTTGTTCTAGATGTGAACCCTGTTGTGATTAGGTGGGCCACACAGAAGGATTTTCTAACCACCTTGGCAATATGATTATCAAAGGGGAGATTACTATCTACTTGGGTCCCCAGATCCCTTATTAAATTTTCTGTAGGACTAGCACCTATGTGATAGTTTGTGGGTACTTCGTTTTTTCCAAAGGGGATGACTAGGCACTTTGTGGCATTTAGCGTGAGGCCATGGTTTTGGCACTAGGTATCCGTATCAATGAGACCCATCTGGAGGGTGTCTCTATCAGCCGGAGAATCAATTATGGCCCCTAGTTGCAGTCGTCTGCGAACTTGGTCAGCCATAGTCCTCCTATGCTTGCCTGTACCTCTGAGAAGTATATACCACACAGGAGGGGTCATAGGACTGATTCCTGGGGGATGCCACTTATAACTGGTTTAGAGTCGGACATAAAGCCTGCAACTGTCACCATGTGGGTTCTATCCATGAGCCAGTTGGCAACCCATCTCGTGACATAGGGGTTTATGTTCAAGCTTTATTTATTTTATTTATTTATTTTTTATTTTATTTTTTATTTTACATTTGTTGACCGGGCTAGTCCAACTGGATATATTTCCATTTTCAGTAGAGGCCCGGGGAGAAAAGCTCCAGCATAGCTCAAAATGAAATATCAAATTATAAAACACATTAGAAAATAATAAAACACATAAAATAGTAAGTATTTAGAATAAAGATGAAAGGTTTTTAAAAAGTACAATAATAAAAAGGTGAGTATAAAGTCATGTCAGTCACATAATCATATGATATGAAAGGATACACTAGAGTTCATTGTAGTTAACTTAAATATTTGAGGTTATAAAAGTTTTACAATATCCAGATTTAGAATACAGAGAGGTATATAGATTGTGATTAGATATCCATAGGCAGTAAGAAGATAAAGTAGGATAGGTAGTAGATTAATCAGGGTTCGTGCAGGGGCATAGCCAGAGAGATTTTAGGTGACGTTTGAGTTTTTGCTTAAAGAGTGACAGAGAAGGTAGTAGTGTTAAGTCGGTAGGTAGAAGGTTCCAGTGTTTCCCAACAGTATTGGAGAATAGGCTGTCACCTGACAAGTTATTGGACTTACTTATGCTAACACGTAGTTTGCTAGAGGAGCGTAGGGAATTTAGATTATTATAAGGAGTAATTAGGTTGGCAAGTATTGGAGTATGATTTGGTTTGTAAAATATTTTATGAGCAATGGTGAGTTGGGAATAAGTTATCATGTTAGGGAGTTCAAGCCAGTCTAGCTGGTTAAGGTTCAGACAGTGGTGTGTTCAAATGCATTTCCAGTGGCAAATCTGGCAATATTGTTGTAGGAGTTAGACAGTTTGAGAAGATTATTTTTCTTTAGGTTAGTATAAATGGGAGAAGCATAGAGAAGAGTAGAGACTAAGTGAGAGTGGGCAATAGTGGTTCTAGCTATGGGAGTTAAGAAGGGTTTAATTCGATATAAGGAGCCCATTTTTCTGTTCACTGTTTGAATGGTGTTATTTATATGGTTATCAAAGTTGAGGTTGTTGTCAATTGTAACTCCTAATAGTTTGGTAGTAGGATCAGGAACGATGAGGGTACCATTGTTAGACTTAATAGAGAAGTTTATGGGAGAGGACCTATTGGTAGGTGTAAAAGTAGAAGCTTGGTTTTTGGCGTTTAAAAGGAGACAGCGTTTCAGGAACCAGTCTTCTACTGAGTTGAATACTTTCTGAGTTAGAAAGTATAGATCAGACGTGGTGTTGGCAGAACATATAAGTGTGGAATCATCGGCATATTGAATACAGGTGGCTTCAGGGACTGCTATATGAAGGTCGTTGATGAATAGTGAGAAAAGAAGAGGTCCTAAAATGGAGCCCTGGGGAACTCCAAGGGTGACTGGTAGGTGGGATGAAAGTTTGTTTTCCCAGAGAACTGCCTGCTGTCTATTGTTAAGGTAAGACTTGAACCATTGTATGGCTCGTGTGTCTAGAGCAAGAAGTTCAAGAGTATTTATAAGCAGTGGATGGTTAACCATATCAAAAGCCTTTGAAAGGTCGATGAAGAGAGCAGAGGAGAGGGTGTTATTATTACGATTCCTATATATGGAGTCAGTAAAAGAGAGTAGAGCAGTGGTAGTGCTATGAAATGGCCTAAAGCCATGCTGGCATTTAGCCAGTATGTCATGTTTAGTAAGGTGTTCTAATAGCTGGTGGTGAATGCACTTTTCCATGATCTTTGCTAGAGGTGATAGCAGGGCTATTGGTCTATAATTAGAGTAATCATAAGATTTACCTCCTTTATGTAGGGGGATGATGTGGGAGATTTTCCAGATGTCTGGAATACTTCCTTCATTAATGGTTCTGTTAAGTAGGATGGATATGGGGAAGGCCATAACTTTGGCTGCTTTTGTAAGTATTCAGAAGGCAATTGGTCGGCTGAAGGAGTGCAAGGTTTAAGTTTTAATAAGATTCTATAGATGAAAGTGGTTGAGATAGGCTGAAATGTAAATGTAGGTAATGATCCAGCTGAGGAAAATGGGATCCTTCTGTTATCAGTTGAAAGCTGACTAGCTAGGGATTGTATAGTTTCTGTAAAATAGGTGTTGAAGTTGTTGGCTATTTGAATTGGGGTATTATGATCAGCATCATGAGGGGCTGGTGTACTAGAGTGGCCAGGGTTAAGGAGCCTATTAATGTTAGTCCAAAATTTTTGAGGATTGTTCTGGTGTGTTTGTTGTAGCTTACAGTAGTAGTTCTTTTGTCGGAGAGTATGGCTTTTTAGTGATGTTTCGTAGCTGTCTAAAAGTTTGTTGATCAGGGGAAGTTCTGTTAGATCTCCATGTAGACCAAGCTTTATTTCTAAGTAGAATTTTCTCTTTTGTAAGCCAGGGGGCTGGTTTGGATTTTATTCTAATAGATCGTTTAGGTGCATGCACATCTAGGATTGCAAGGAATTTGGAGTTAAAATATTTGACAGCCTCCTCTAGTGGGAGTATTTTTAGAGGTTTCCAGTCACATGCTTTGAGTTCATTTTGGAATAGTACAGGGTCAAACTGTTTATTAGTTCGTGAAATCCTGTAGGTAGGGGTGTTGAAAATGTCATTTCTTTGTCTTATAATATAAGTTAGAGTATGATCGCTTAGATCATCTGGTAAAGTTCCTACATTATAAGTATGGGGTTGTTTATTTATAAGTATCCAGTCTAAGGTGGTCTCTTTTTTAGTTGGTTTGTTGATTCTGGTAGTTGAGTTGATTGTTTGAGTAAAGCCATGGAGATTAATATGTGTGAGAGGGTTATTAGTGTTGAAGGTTTTCCAGTCTGTGTTAAAATCACCTAGAATTATAGTTTCTTGTGGGTAAGTTGAGGATACCCAGCTAAGAATATCTTCTATTATAGTGTTGTTATTACCAGGCGGTAGGTAGAAACAAATCACATAGAGGGATTTGTTAGGATTGATTTGAAGTTTGGAGATGAGGACTTCAGCCTTGCTAACCATAGGTGGGCTATCATTTATAGAGGAGATCTGTAGGCCACTTTTATAGAGAAGTGCTACTCCCCCACCCTTACGTTTTATTCGGTCTTGTCTCAATATATTGTAGCCAGGGGGGATAATTTCATTATCCTTAGTTCCAGGTTTTAACCATGTTTCTGTTAGGCAGAAAATGTCGAAAGAGTGAATATGAAGGAGAGCATGAAGGTGTGCAATTTTGTTATTGATACTGCGGATATTGAGATGTGCTATAAGTAGAGAGTTGGAGATTTTGGTTAAGGTTGGCAGGTTAGGGGAAGTCATGCAGTGAATATTTCCTATAGATGCATTGGTTGGGCCAGGATTAGGATGTATGTCCCCATCCTTTAAGGTAGGGCTTTGTGTTTTAGATATTGGGTTATGTGAGTAGTTAATTAGAAGTTTCCATTTTTTTATTAATAGGTTGTTATACTTAATGTGTGCATATCGATGGTATTGAGGTGATGTATAGCAGGGACTAAAGATTATGTTAATATGTGTAAGTGAGTGAGAAATATCAAGAGTGGTTGTTTGTTTTGGAGGGAGATTGTTGAGGGTGAGATTGGAGTTTTCAAAATAGGTTAGGAGATAGGCTGAGGTCAGGACAGGTAAATATATGGATAAGATTATTAAGTAGGCTAAGATAACTTTTCCAGTAGTATACATATTGTAATATCAAAGTATACTGATATAAATATTTATATATATATATATATATATATATATATATATATATATATATATATATATATACACGATTACAAATGCAAAGGAAGAGGAGAGAGATAAGATAAAAAGGACTAGTGGGAAAAACTGAGACTTAGGTAGAGGGAGGGGTAGTAAAAAATGGGAAGCAGTACTATAAGTAGAGATAGTAAAGAGGAGGGTGTGGTAGGTGAAGATAATTGTTTGGAGTGATTAATTGGTTAGAGGAGTGAGGGGGTGCGGTGTAGGTAGTGAGGGGGTGTGGTATAAGAATAGGTGCACTGGGGGTGGGTGGGAATTGGGGTAGGGTAGGGGAGCGGAGTGAGCCGAAGGCGAACGGAGCGGGTGCAGACACAGACAGGTTTAGAGGGAGAACAATCAGTGAAGAGGGAGGTAAATCTAAGGTTAAGTAAGGTACCTAGGGGTTAAATCTAAGGTAAGGTTAAGTAAACTGTACTAGATTTGTGCTAGATTTAGGTAAGGTACCTAGGGGTTGAGAGATTAAGTTAGCAGAGTGGAAAAGAGCTGGCTAAGAGCTGATAGAGCGACAAAGAGATAGGTTCAGGAGTAGCAGAGGTAAGATGAGAGCAGAAAGGGTTTCAAGGCTATTATCTGGGAGCAAGGTAGTGAAAGAAAAAAGGGTAAAATGCCTTTCAGGAAAGGTAGGTAGGATCTACCATAAGGGGTATTAGAGAGACTAGATAGAATGGTTAAAGCAGGTAAGGTAAGGTAAGCAGGTAAGGAAAGTACAATTTACTTAAAGGGGTTTAGAGAGACTGGGGGAGGTAGGGTAAGACAAAAGATAAGTAATTTACAAGCAGGGGGAGAGTAATAGGTGAGAGGTTAACAAAGGTAAATGGGAGCGAAGTATAGAGACAAAGTAGGAGGAGAGATTATTACAGGCAGGGGGTATATAATAGAGACTGTGGCTGCTGATAGTCCTGCAGGGAATGCTTACTTAAATAACTACAGGATTATATTACAGTTTAAGTCACATAGGAATATATGTACATACTTTCAAAAGACAAGTTCCTGTATCTCAAGGCAGAGAACTGGTGAGCTTGTCTATAATACTAGAATGGGGAATGGTGTTGAAAGCCTTTGTGAGGTTTAGGTAGGCTGTGTGAACCTCTTTCCCTCGTTTAATGCCTTGGTAACTGTCTCAAAGAAGTCCACCAGGTTTAGGAGGCATGATCTGCCCTTAACAAAGCCAAACTAGGTAGAGTCCAAGGTTTGGAGGTTCCCAATGTCTCTGTTAATGAGTTCCATGATGATACGTTCCATAGCCTTGCAGACCAGGCTAGTCAGGGTTATAGGGCGATAGTTCCCATGGTCCGTTGTGGCTCCACCTTTGAGGAGTGGGATAACTGTTGCTGTACGCCACTCTGTGGGTACGTAGCGTGTAGAGAGACTGAGTTTGAACAGTGTGTTTTGGTGGGGGATTAGTTCATTTTGGAGCTCTTGTAAGACACAGCCTGAGACACTGTCTGGTCCCATTGAAGCTGTGTTTTGGCTTTGGATAGGGCTGTTTTAACCTGTGTGTCGGTGATTGACAAGGCCCTACATTCTTCTGGTATGGTTATGGGCCCTTTAGAGGGTGCGAGGGGGGTAAAGTTTGCACTAAACCTGTCTGCCAGAATTTTGGCAATATCAGTCGGTTCAGTGTATTTTCTGCCATTCTGCACTAACTCAGAGCAGATTTGAGAGTTTCCACTTAGGTTCTTAATATAGCTAAATAATGCTTTGTGGTTATCTTTGTAGTCATTGGCAATTTTTTTTTTTTGAAACTAGCCTTGGATGATTTAATAAGGGATCATAGTTGCTTGCTGATACTGATCAGGGATGTCCTTCCTTCTTGGGATTTTACTTTTTTCTGTACTAGTTTCCTCCTTATGTTGTATAGCTTGTTTATGGCAGGGGTCCACCAGACTGGTTTCCTTTTCTTGGAGGAGTGAGTCATGGTTTTACTTGGGATAGCGTGATCCATGCATTCCTGCAGATGCTCATAGAGTGCCTTTGTAAAGGTTTCAGCAGCTTGGACAGCATTGTCCTTTAGCATTGGGGCTGTGAACCTTTCCAGCTCGGTCTTAAGTAACGTGAAGTTTGCTTTTGAAAAGTTTTTCGAGGTGGTTTCCTTGATTGGGGGGGTGGTATGTGGCTATCTAGAGTGATTAGTATATGGTCTGATCTAACCAGTGAGGGGTTGACCTCCGGTGTGGAACACCGGTCACCCATGTTGGTGATGACCAGGTCCAATATGTTGTTCCCTCTGGTGGGGGTTTCTCCAGTTGACCCAGGGCATTTGAGTTTATAAATTTTAGGAAGCACTGGGCAAGGGAGTTAGTACTTGAGTAGTTCTCCCAGTTTATGTTTGGGTAATTGAAATCACCCAGTATTAGGGTGCTTGGTAGGACCTTTATATTTCCCAGTGTCTCCAGAAATGCGGAATGGGGGTCCTGGGCCATGGTGGGTGATTTGTAGCAAGCTACAATTTGGACTGCAGTTTTGCCCGATGTTAGTTGCACATGGATGATCTCTAATGCATTGTGCTGTGCCACTAACCTGGAGGTGTGGGTATCCTTGATGAATATGGATGCACCCCCTCCTTTTGTGTTTCGGTCCTGGTTCTGTGGCCAAAAAGTATGGTATGAGTTATAGCCTAGTAATGCTGAGGTGCACTCAGGAGCCTTAAACTAGGTTTCTGTTACTGCACAGATGTTGATGTTCTCCATACTGAGGAGTGCCTCGAGTGCATGTATTTTGAGGTTTAGACTTCTGGCATTGAGTAGTATTACCCTCAGTTTTTGGTTACTTGTGCTATTTATGGTGGTGGGTTTGTCGTTTGAGCCTTGCCTAAAAAAGGCACTGGTGGCAAGAACCTTGGCCAGTATTTGAAAGCCTAAGGGTGACAGGTGCAAGCCATCTCTTGTGAAGCAATGTGGCTTGTCGAGCACGTCATCCCAGGTGGGCAGATACTGGATCCCCTTTGAATGACACCAGTAACTTAGCCAAGTGTTGAAATTGATCATTTTTTCTTTATACTGTGGCATCATTCATGGTGAGGGCAGGATGCTACTCAGGGTCAGCATCATACCAGCCTGGGCTACATGATCAGAGAGCTCTTCCATGTCTCTCTTCATGTAGTCCAGGGAGGTACATCTCAGGTCATTCATACCAACATGGACAATGACAGAGTCGTATTTGTACTTGTTCTGGAGTGACCTGAGTGCTTGTGCTATGTGGCGGATCCTGGCACCAGACAGGCAGCTAACTGTAACCATCTCCTTGTCCAGCCTAGTTAGTGGGACATCAGTGTGCCTGACTATAGAGTCACCTATTACTAGTATGTTGGGTATGTTATTTTGTGTTAAGGGCTGTGATTGTGTGGCACACTGATTATGTGAAGTATGTGTTTCATGGTTGGTGATGGGGTGTGGAGGTTGCTTGGATGTCTGCTTTGGAGGTATCTGTTGCTTTTGCCGATTTTTCTTTAGAGCCTCCGAGTATGTTTTCATGTATTCATGTGTGTTATTTGCCTGTGTTGGTTTATTAGGTCTATGTGAGACTGGTAATGTGTTGCAAGTATTACCCTTCTCCTCTTGACTGTCAGTTCCAGTCTTGGGTTGAGAGAGCTTTGCCTCCAGTTTGGCTGTATAATTGCATCTCTCGTATATATTAGTGTTTGGTGGTAGGAGGAGAGGGTTATCTGTGTACATGAGGCAGTTGTAGCATTGCCTCAAAATGCCCAGATTCACCAGTTGGACTGGAGAGTACACTGGAAACTGCCCTTTGGACATGCCTGAATTGGTAGAGTAAGCTGTCTTTCTGATTGGCTGGTGGGGACAAATAGATAGCCTTGTCCTTCTGGACAGTATAGGGGGGTCTAGTGCTAGGGTTAATTAGTGCTTGCTATGAGTTTTAAGCAAGTGCTTGACTGTGAAATGAATGGTTTGAGTGCTAAAGTTGATAGTTTGTCTAGTTCCAAGGGAAAAATTGAATTGTAGACTTCGTGGAGCCGAGAATACTTTAACTCTAGCTAAACGGCGCTGCCCGGTGCGCAAAACCGCACAAATGCGGTTTTTATAGCAGGGAAGTGAAAGAGATAGAAATTAGCCCAAAATGGCCGATAAACTACTAAATTCTGGGCTGAAACCACTCCTCCAGGGACAGATAGGCTGCTCAAAGCTCCTCTCTTTCACGGGTGAACAGAGAAACTTCCTTCTGTCCAAGTAAAGTATGGGCAACACAGAAACTTGTAACACAGCCCTGGATTCAGCAATAACCTGAAAACTGGACTATACTATTTCAGAAAGGAGGGAAAAAGTATATATATATATTTTTCAGAAAATAGAGCAGATACAATCAAAATTAGCCCAAAATGGCCAATAAACTACTAACATCTGGGCTGAAACCACTCCTCCAGGGACAGATAGGCTGCTTCAAAGCTCCCCTCTCTCACAGGTGAACAGAGAAACTTCTTTCTATCCAAGTAAGGTATGGGCAACACAGAAACTTGTAACTCAGTCCTGGAACCAGCAATAACCTGAAAACTGGACTATACTAGTTCAGAAAGGCGGGTAACAGGTATTTTTTTTTTTTTTTTTTTTCAGAAAATAGAGTAGATACAATCAAAACAACACTTTAAATGCACAGAAAAGGCTATCGCACTTTAGTGTGTAGCCTACAACAGTTAAACAGATTATTTAAACACAAAAATGACTTAATTCAAGTGCAGGAAGCAAATAAGTACAATATGTAGCAATAACAAACTTTTTAAATCACAGAAACGCTAAATAAACTGGCGTTTTAGGCGGAATTGGTTAAGACAGCAAGAAAAGCTGAAAAATTATACTTAATCACTCTAAACTCTCTTTTGTCTCTCTGCTGCTGTAGACTCTGTGGAACACCTGGAAGGAACTTGCTGAGCGGAATACAAGCGCAAAAACTGTGCAAATGCAATTTTTATAGCAGGGAAGTGAAAGAGATAGAAATTAGCCCAAAATGGCCAATAAACTACTAACTTCTAGGCTGAAACCACTCCTACAGGGACAGATAGGATGCTCAAAGCTCCCCTCTCTCACAGGTGAACAGAGAAACTTCCTTCTATCCAAGTAAGGTATGGGCAACACAGAAACGTGAAACACAGCCCTGGATTCAGCAGTGACCTGAAAACTGGACTGTACTAGTTCAGAAAGGTGGGAAACAAGTATATATATATATATATATATATATATATATATATATATATATATATAAATATTTTTTTTTCCGAAAATAGAGCAGATACAATCAAAACAACACTTTACCCAATTAACCAGTTAAAAAGCTCAAAACTGAGCCCTGTTCCAGCAGTCTTCAATCAGACAAGTTCTAACTGCACAGTCCTGCCACTAGGGTACAGAGAAACCTTTTCCAAAAAAGACGGCCTGGATCAGTGCACAAGTTATACAAACAAAGCTAGATCCAGCTGGCCTGAATCTAGTCTATGCTACAGCAAACAAGGCATACCAATTTCAGAAGGAAACAGTTCAAGTAAGCATGCTCAATAAGCCTTTAACCAGAAATTCCCAGCTCAGAAGGGCAGAATCTAGCCTCTCCTCCCACAACAGTGCAGACCACAAACCTTCTTAATGTAAAATAACTGGCCTGAAGCCCAAGTTATACACACACACACACACTTACTTACATCTTCAACAGTACATCTTTCCCCCTACCTAAAGCTTACCCTAACCTGCATACTGTCATGAATAAACTCCCAACCTCTAATGCCAAAAATTTCAGTATATATAAATGTTTGGGCATTAACTAAAGAAACCCCATTCATACAAATGCAACACTATTCAGAAAGCCTACACTTCAACATACATGACATTAGAACAACACATCACTCATAACTGTGGCATGCATTAGACAGAACTACACTATCACCACCTAGTATGTAAAGAATTTATGTGTGTGTGTGTGTATAATTTTGTGTATACCACTGTATAGTAATGGAAGGAATAGAAGGACCCACTTTACTGCTTAAATCTTTCTCATTGACTGAGTTGCTTAATTTAAGTCTCTGCTGATATTTCAGCAGGTTGCTCTCCTCCATGAATGTTTTGGGACATTATCCTCATCTGAAGCATTAGCATATAGTCAGGAATCAGTAATAATGGTTCAGAATTTGGATCCTTCTTATTCATAAAATGCACAATCTGCCACGGGAGTCCACTGCAGCTTCCCAGCAACTCTGATTTTTTGGAGACCTGTCAAAGGACTGTCAGTAGTTAGTTCTGTAATACCTAGACACTCCCAGAACAGCCATCACCTGTTTCTAATGGAGGGTATTGACCAATTCTTTATGTCCTGTGTCTTCTCATTGCGATGTTATTACCACTGGCACTGTAACCTATCTTAAATACTTGGTTTCCCCCATTCCCAGTATATTTTAGTTAACGTTCGCAGGTAAGATCGTCACAGTCCTGTGAATGAATGAGCTCACCTTCTGGAAGATAGCTAGAAGGCCAATGGTAACAATGCACTTTGAATACAACTTTATGGGGTGATAGGCTCTTTTATTTGGCAAAAGGGGTATGTGGTATAGACTAGTATCCCATCATCAAGTCTAGTGTTGTCAAGTATGTGTCCATTACAAGGTTCTGTCCTAATTCATTAATTCTGGTATGTGTCAGCTGTCAAGGTCAGAACTGCTCTTCTGTTTCCTAAAGTTGTTACAAAGTCTAATACTTCCATCAAGTTTAGGATGCAGCACTGCTGGGTCCTCCACTCGTTTGTAACTCTTCTGTCACTCCTAGTTTTGAACTTCTCTAAGGTCTCAGTTTAACATCCTTCTTGATGTTGTCTCTGTATTATGTTCTTTTAGTTTGATTCTGCCAGTCATGTCTGAGAATACTCCTTTGTTTCTTCAGAGACATTCCTCTTCCACCCAGTTTTTGGAGTTTTGACAAGGATTCTTCTAAATGCACTTCAGATGGAGATTTTTTCTCTCTCTCCTATATGCACTTATGCTTGTAAGCTCTCCACTTCATGGCAAGGCTTAAGTACATTATTGTGGCAGGTTTGATCTATATTTATGTTTCTTGTCTGTCTACTCTTGGAATTTACATCATTCATTTTTTTCTTCCACCTCAAATAACCCTTGCACTTAGCCAAAACATAGGTCTTCATGAAGATCACCAATATTAATACCCAATCAGCTGGATTAAATTCTGTAATTCAAGCAGTTCTAATTTGAATTCATTAGATTTCCTGAGTTTTCTGCATATGCTCCTTTACTATGGGCATAACTAGTTTAGTCTCTCCTGCAAACAAACTAATGTTGTATCACAAATAATGCCTTCTTTCTTCACACGTTTTCATAACAATGCAAACAGCCCTGTGGGATGCCTGTGGATTAGCAGTGCATATAGGATAAGCCCATTTGAAACTTGTGGCATCACTCGGTGAGTAAGATACCAACTGGTCTCACTTTTTTGCCATCAGTGTCAGCAGCTTTCTTTAGTCTGGATTTCAGTGTTTCATTAAATCTTTCCACCAATCTATCAGTCTGTGGGTAGTAGGCTGGTGTCATTAACTGTGTGACTATAAAGCACTGGCAGTTAGCACACATGGTTAAGGGTGGGAGCTGTAGTCCCTGTGGTACAGAGTTTGATTCCCTCAGCACTCATTTGCCTGCTGTGTGACCTTGAGAAAGTCTCTTAACCAGACATAGGCACTGCCTGTGAGTAATTGGTAATATGGGGAAGGCTCCCAGGTGGTCCCCCTGGACTGCAGGGCTAGTAACTAACTATGAACCCCATAAGTGATACAATATTCTTGACATAAAGTGCCTTTATCAGTAAGCATCTGCTGTTACTTTTCTCCTTCCCACCTTATACAGCTCCAGCATTATGCTACCTAAACCATGATCTTGTCCCCAGGAATATTTTTTGATCACTGAACATAGCTTCATGTTAGTAAAAAGGTAGCACGGAGCCTCACCCTGTTGCACGGTTCATGTTGGCATGTCGAGATCCTGTAGAAATTTACTAAGTGGACTACCCTTCATACTAGAATTGTCCTGTTCCCTATAAACCTTGGTAAACTGTGCCTAAAAACATAAAAACTCACTTCCTGGATTATTCTCTACTTACTCTCATATTGTTCTCTCTGCTTTTTATTTACTTAGTTTCATGGCCAATACTCTTAAGCTTTAGGAGTATTTTCTAGAAAGCTGTTGAAAGGAGCTCTCTTCTTATAGTACCTTTCTTTTTCTAATAATTTCTGTCTTTACTTGTCCCATATTTGTTTTCCCTCCAGTTTTGATACTGGTTTTGCTTGTTATATTTGTACACTTCTTAACCAGTGATGCTATTATACCAAAACAAACCAGTTCTGTTTACTTTTACTTTAGAATATTCAGTTCCTTTACTCATATTTTTACTGATGTTGTCTGCCTCAGTGAAGTTATTCTGCACAGTCTTCTACAACTGTTCAAGAAACATCTAGAACAAGCTCTTTATTTCATTAGTTTTCATTTGTCCTTTTAAACTGAGAACCAGAGGGGAATGTCCTAACAATGCTATGGGGAGAAGCACTGACCCATTATCCAAATACTTATCCTGTCTGTCCTGGAGTACCAACAGTACACTTTTGAATGATATGTAAATGTTAGGACATTTCTCCATTGTGTTGAAAAGATCCTTTAGTTCTTTTAACTATGAAATAGCACCCCAGAATGCATCCATTCTTGGGATTTGTGACCTTCAATGTACACACGGAATATACTGTTTTACAGTTATAGGGTTAAAGTCTGCCACCCACAGCATTGTTCCTTTATGAAAGTTTACATTTCCATAAACAAGATTTCTGGTGATCTGTGCTTACTGATACTTACTGATAATCATAAGTAGTAATCCACCCAATCTGTCCTTTACAGCCACAGATCTAGCCTCTCTATCCACTAATTTTTTTGATTAATCAAGCATCAGCCTAACAGGATTGCTATGTCCACCTTCTTGTGACTAACCTTTGTTGCCATAACTTCTGCTTGGTAGACAAACCTGCTCACATTTTAATTTTTGCTAATGTCTTAAATAACACATGTCTTCATAGTTTCTTCAAATGAGTCCTCACTTTATCCCTCTTAACAAGGTTGGTAATCCCATTTACTTTCCATGAGGCAACCTTCATCACTCATCTATCATTTTGCTGTATCCTCTCATACAAGGCCAGAGCCATATGACCAAAGGCCCTAGCCACATCATAAGCCTACTCTTTGTATCATAAAATGCTGGTGGTGCCCAAGGATCAAGCAACTTCTGATACCCTGTGTGGTCACTTAACTTGTTAACTGCGATCTAAAGTTTTCTGTATCCCCACACTGGCCACCCCCTCCAAAAAAAAAAACACTTCCGAAATCTTATAGATCCTTTGAGAGACTCCATCCTTCCCCAATAACTTTTGAGAAATTCTTATCCAAATATATTTCCTATAAACATTTGCACTCTTCATGCACATCAGTTCCATCAACACAGAATAAAAAAGCTATACAAAATCACATAATTCCATAATTGGTAAATATCTCAATACCCCTGTAACTCAGTTTGACAGCTTATATAGTGATCATATATATGTTAAACTGTCTGCAAAACCAATAAGATTATGCATTCCTTTGTATATTGCACTCTAAATAACCTTCCAGGTTCTGACCTTGTATGTTGCAGTCTACATAACCTTCCAGGGTCTGACCCTGGCAGCCCAAATTCTCTACAAGAAAAATTATCTCTATGTCCCTCACATCTAGGTGATCAGGAGCCATATATGCACACACGCACAAGATTACAAACATTTAGAACAAACTTTATAATTTCAAATGCACTTATCTTTCACTGACATTGCTGAAGAATGAATACTGAAAAAAAAAAAAGGAAGCGTTATCGATGACAAAAGGGAGAATAAGTATTCTTTTGAGGATGCTGTCCCTATTAGCCCAGCACATTACCTTACAAAAAAAACTTTTCCTAATAGCACTGCTACACAAGTCAGTCACACACTTCACATGCACACACAGTGCTAAAGCTATCACCTAACGTAGCCCTTTCCCTAACCCTAACCCAGAAACATGAACAAGCGTGTACACCCCCCCCAAAACAAGCACAAACACACACAAAATTATTTCACCCACCCTTTTCCCTAATACTAACGCTAAACCTCACCAGCAAATGCTTATACATGCACACGTACATCTGTGTGTATATATATATACCACAATCTCTAGTTGTAAGATCGACCTCATATGTGCAAATGCATTGTGCATTCGCTGAACCAGTACTTGCACAAATGAAGGTTAGGCAACATGGGATTCAGTCAACCATACCTCGACATCCCATGGTTGCCGAACCCTCACTCAAAATTGTGATTGTAAACCTGTTAAGATAATACTTTTCCCATTGATGGCCTCTGTTAATAAGGGACATGGACAGACTGAGGGTAAATTTATGATTTCCCATCCAATTGTCAAGTGTGAATAGGGCCAGGGTTGAAATCTATTTTACATGGATGGTGAGCCTATTCCATAGCAAAGGGATCCTTTGGGATACTTACTGTCTCTCCAGCATATGCAGTTTATGTCATAATTCAGATTCCTGGATCTAGTTTTTCTGGTATTGCTGACTTATCAGGGGTGGGTGTGAGGAATCCCTGTCAGCCAAGCAAAGTTCCCCGCTATGCAATCTGTAGGGGACTGAATAAAGAGACAGAGAGCATTTAGGCAACCAGAGTAGGCCAGGGTATTCATGCCCTGAATTCTCCTGGAGAGAAACCTTGTGGGTGTTCCAACTGTTGCGTCTGGTTAGGTACATGCCAACGGGGAGACTGTACTCGATGATATACCTGTTAAGAGCTGAGTTGGGTGTCATACCCTTACCTAGAAGTTAGGTAACATAGAATGATTTTCTTCTTATCTTAGTGATGTGCTGGTCAAAGGATAGATTGCTGTCTACATGTGTTCCCAGAACACAAGCACAGTACTAGCCACATTATTCTCTGCCCGGGTAAAACACATCACTGTACAACACTTTAATTTAAAAACAGAAACATTTACATTCGCAGGACATTTCTTAAAATAAACCCCCAAATTAGCCAAAGCTAAAAATAATGGCTCCTGATGGGAAACTTCTAATATTAAGTTCACTTACTACTACTGCCGGGCTGCTACACTGTCTCATTCTGCTTAAGTCCATTTAATATCTCCAGTAATGTGTTAGCTTACAACAGCCTTCATTCATTGAATATT